>NW_027271037.1:0-27500 GCF_040938485.1 Diadema antillarum
TTATCTCACACCCTCAACACTTTCTTCACTGATTGGGATCTATATGCTATCACGTAACAATAGTTAGTGATTATCTTTGCTGACGATGATTGACATAAATTATGATCACTACTTGGGTACAGACATCCCCAAATTTGGTTGCAATAATAATTCAGGAGACACACATGATTTTCCCCTAGGATGTAACAGCAGCAACCACTACCAAACACTATTCGCGATGCTTTGACAGTGAAAACGCCGTCCTTTACTTGTGGTTTCGTTGTGATTTAGTCGTGCAAAAGTCGTGCTTTTGCACTTACATGTTGTCCCCGTGGTTTTGCCGTGATTGCGTTGTGATTAGGTGGTGACGAGTTGTGAAAATGTGCTGGAATCGATGTGATATTACCGTGGATTAGTAGTTGTTACGTCGTGAAAAAGTCGTGCTTTTCGGGCAGAACAATCACCGACATCCTGCCTCGCCCCCTCGCCGGCTAGAGTGACTCTTTTGTTATGCAGCGTGAAAATCGAACAAAAGACACATGCTATTCATGGTGATAATCCGCCGATTGTTACATCGGCTTTCGTCCGCAGCTCTTGGGCTCCAAAACCACGACTTTTTCACTACTAGTTCACGGCCGAAGAACGATCAAATCATGCTGTTTCAGTGCTTCTGGAGCGTTGCAAAGTTTGATAATCCGCTGATAATCTTGGTTCCAGCACCTTGTTTATCCATTTCGATACAACAAACGAAGCTCCACTTGCATTGTTCATGTCGTTTGTAACAGTATAGTATGGTTTCGTCGATCGACGCGAGCACCTAGAATAGCGTGAAAAGACATGCAACGAAGCATGTGTATTCGTCTTCGTAAATCCCTGTGTTCGTCTTCGTAAATCCCTGCGTTCGCTACCACATTAATTACGACAAATCGCATGCGTGTTTATGTCCATCCGTTACCATGCAGGTTCTTCAATGCGTTATATCGCGGCAGGCGCGTACCACGTGTCGTGTTTACCAAGACCACAAATTAAAGAAGTGCAAGATGCCTGAGCGGGACGTGAGACATGTCGTTTAATATTCATTCAGCTTCTAATTTTATCGTATCGTCCTTATTTCTACATCGGTATGAAAGCCTAAAACAAACAAAATTGTATTAAAAGCAATCATCCAATTTTACTATTATTTAAGCACCTTACGGAGCCGAATGTTGCCGTTAATCATTTTCAAATGTAAAAGCAAAGAACCGACATTCATTTTAGCATCTTACGGAGCTGAATATTATCCTTCGGCCCTATTCATTTCCGAACGTGAAAGTAAACATCCGCTATTTATGTTAGCACCTAACTGAGCCGATAATCATTGCCAAATGTAAAAACAACAATGTGTTATTTATTTTAGCATCGTACGGAGCAGAATATTACCGTTATTCATTTCCAGATTTAAGAGTCGACATCCAACATTTATTCATTATCGCATGGAGCCGAATGCTATTGCTGTCCACTTCCGAAAGTGAAATTAATAATCTGACAATTGTTTAGCATCGTATATACGGAGCCGAATGTTACTGTTTTCATTTTTGAACGTCAAAGCAGACATCAGACATTATTTTCCCATGCAACGCAACTGAATGTTACTGTTATTCATTTCGAAATGCTATAGCAAAATACTGACATTTATTTTAGCATACGTATGTTGCAGAATGTTACTGCTATTCACTTCCAAACGAATGTAGGCCTAAAAGCAATCATCTGATATTTATTTTGGCATCTTCCGGAGCGAATGTTATTGCTCTTTACTTTCGAAAGTAAAAGCAAAACACCCGACATTTATTTAATCATTGTACGGAGTTGAATATTATTGGTATGCATTTCCGAACGTTAAAGGGATCTTTCGATATTTATTCTGGCATCTTCCGGAGCTGAATGTTATTGCTATTTATACTTTCGAACGTAGAAGCAAGCATCCGGCATTTATTTTATCATCATACGGAGTTTAATATTATTGTTATTCATTTCCGAACGTCAAAGGGATCATTCGACATTTACTTTAGCTTCTTCCGGAGCTGAATGTTATTGCTATTTACTTTCGAACGTACAAAAGCAAACATCCGGCATCTATTTCATCATCGTATCCGAGTTGAATATCATTCTTATTTATTTCCGAACGGCAACGCAAACATTCGACATTTATTTCAGCATCTCCGAAGCCGATCCTTTTCATTTCCGAACGCAAAATCAAATATCTGACATTAATGTTACTAGCACCGTACGGGGCCTACCGTTATTCATTTCAAAAAGTATAAGCAAACATCCAACATTTGTTTTAGTATCATACGGAGTCGAATATTCCCGTTATTCATTTCCAAAGTTAAAAGCAAACATCTGACATTTTTTTTAGCATCTTACGGAGCTGATTGTTACCGCTGTTCATTTTCAAAAGTACAATTGTATAGGCAAACATCCGACTTTTTTTAGTGGCCCGATCGGGCCACCAAAATCTTAATTTCTGAAATTTTAGGGGCCCGACGTGTGTTTTTGGTGGCCCCGGGCCACCGTTAGTGTCGAGCCCTATGACGTTGAAATTTTTTTTTAATGCTTTTGATGATGATAATGATGGATCGAGGGCGCTTGTGATAATGATGAAGACGAGGTGTTACGATAATGACAGTGATATATTCGGCCCCTGACAGCGTGCAAATAAGGACGAAACTTCCACGCAGAGCAGTGGCAAACTGAAAGTCTCTTGCAATTTCTCTTTCAGATATAGAACCTTGTTGATAACACAGCCTACAGACAGAACAATTTCCGCAGTTTAAATCATGAAGCTTAAAACGCTGATATGGATATTCTCTTAAAGAAAATTATATATCTGCTCAAGAATCAGAAGTGCTAAGAAGTTGCCGCTCATTTCATCCAATCATTTTATCGAGCGGGATATCGTGAACTATGTCATAATTATGTACAGTATAATACGCAGGGCGAGTGATTGTGTCTTGGCCCGTTCAAAATATGACGGAGTATTGTTACGAAACAACATATACGACATATCTGCACGCGGAAATAACTAAGCGGCACTCGGTATTCTGATTATAGCAACATTCCGTATCATTAACAGCAATATTACGATTCAGTGCAAGGTAAATTATCGTAATTACGGCATCATGAATTCCGTTATCAACAATAATGCAATTCTGTCCTTAACAAAATTTGATAGAATTAATACGGGATAATCTTCACGTATATTCTTTGTGGATAGATCAGATTTTAAGTGCCCATGCATGTCCAGTCAAGTAATTTTCATTTGTATTCACGAATTCACAGTTTACGTCGATATAAAACAAATTTTCAATCGGTTGTAATGAAAACAATACGAGGCAAGAATTTCATTTATTGATATTTTCGAGTAATATAAACAACATGATCATGACAATGCAAACCCATACGATCTCACGTTTTACCGAATTGCATGTAATAAACTGCTTACGAGATTAAAGGGAGTTAAATTTTGAACTGTGAAATTACTCTGAATACTACTTCGAGGATTTGGTGATCAACAGTAAATAACTGTTAGTCGTTTTCTGACGACGAAGTGCACTATAATGTCCATGTTACCTTCTACATCGAACAAGGGAGGTGGAAAAGATCCATCTCCAAACCGACCCATTACATCGGCACAGCTCGGTCATCGTTGGTCATGCATGCGCAGCTCAGCGACTCAATGCCGTTCACCTTTTGATATCATCATCAAGCACAAAAGCTTCCAGCCGCAAGGAGTTAATGAATATCCGGGTCATTGTTAAACAATAACCTTATGACGATGGGCAGGGAGCACCTTGGCTTTTATGTCAAGAAACAGTTTGTATACGTTTGTAAAATTAAATGCAAACAAAATAGAAAAAAAGAACATCAGGCTTTACAAATCGGGGTTGGCCCCTAGATTATCTATGAACAGTTCTTTTTATTAGTGACCCGACTGATGTGACCTCTATGGTAAGAGCTTAATTTAAGAGAGTACCTGTAATTGTTACTCTTATATCTACGCGGTTTTTTATTCATATAGCGCAAGCAACATCTGGCGGAAACTCCATGTAACGATTGCATTTTTTTTTTTTTTTGGGGGGGGGGGGGGTTAATCATACCCTCGTATGGAACAGTGTCCAAAGATACATGTAACGGGTATAGGCACTATATCCATATTTACGTGTGCGGGAGGGGAAGAGCACGTAATCGAGGGAGAGCTGGAGCATAATAGAGAGCACAGAGCTTGTGACAGACCATCACGGGTGCATTTGTATTTTTAGATATGATATTCAACACCATTTTTATGGAATTCATCATGTACACATATTTTTTTTAAAGAAAATGTAAGAAATTTAATACTCTGGGACAGTGGGCATGGCTATAAAATCGTGACTTTTCTGTCACCTCGTGAGTCCCGTGCGCGTCTGTCACTGTGTAAGAACTTTATAGATGATGATTAAAGGTGCGAGGAAAGTTTGTATCGAGATCTGAATTTCAACGATCTAATTCACACTTTGTTACAATATTTTTATTCTTTTTCAACAAAAAAAAAACAAGAAAAAGAAAATGTGTACTGATCGATCGGGGAACAATGAGAATGGCTACAACCATCTTCTGATGGACGTGTGCGTCTTTCACTGCATAACCAACTTTATGTGAGTGAAGAGAAGTCTATCTACTAGTAATGTGTGGAGAAGGGGGTGTCCCCCTCTCACACGGGGGAGCTTTTGCATTTTTAGAAATGAAATACAACAATCTGGTATAGACACTTGGTGGAATATTTGAAATATTTTCTAACGATGTTTAATATTCTGAAGAGGTTGGCAGGAAGCCTACAATGTCTTCTTATACACGCATACAAATTAACAGGTTACAAAACTCGGGAGATTTGTAATCCGCTAGCAAACTTTTTCGCACGTAAGAAAGACACAAGACACAAATATTGGCGCGAACAGCATGCTAAACCCAAGAAATCTTGCTGCCCCGCGGTGACTTGTGAACGGTCGACCAAACTGCGTTCTTGTTTTTTATTCCATCATTAAAAAGAACGTTTCAACGGCATACGCTCCACACCACTGTGAGGCACAAGAACGATAGTTTTAACTTTATCGATTTATCGATAAGCAATTAGCAGGTTACATTTGTTCTTATTAATGGTTTTAAAAAAGAAATATTACTCAGTTGCCTTGGAAATTCCCGAAATTATTGTCTGAGTATAGAGCAAGTTCGAAGGTTAACGACGAACGAACGCTCTCAGGCATGCATGCATCATGATTAACATGTGAAGCACATGAAATAAACCTACTCGACGGTTATTACATTTCAGACTTCGAAGAAAGAAATGGCAGAAGAATACACGCCCTGTCTAGTAGTATGCGCGCATTCCTTACGTGCCAAACATGATAAACAAGACACACCGCAAGTTCATGAACTTTAGTTTCTGCGGGCCGTGGGAAAGGCAATGAATTAATATTCGAGAAATTATAGCTTCAAGTTAAGAATGTATTAAACTACAATGTGCAAGTATTAAACGAACGCTAACAGTATTCTGATTGTTTGTTTCCCACCCCCTCTCTCTCCCTCTTTCTCTTTGTGCCTGACAAGAGAAACGAATACATGTAAGTTTGTACTAGTATTCCATCGACTCATGAGAGAAAGTATACTTCGGAAATATATAGGCCTACAGACCCCATATTGGAAGTGAATAAAAAGGCTGTGCTGAAATTCTTATCCATGCAGGCATAATCAGTGTGAATACTAGTCATCTTTTAATTGATTTGTGATCGACACTTGTACCCGTCGCGTCGATCTTGTCCGGTCTTCTCATCCATGTGGAAGGAGTTTAAGGTTCACGCCAGTGCCGTATATAAAGAGAGTCTGGCCAACTGCTAATTTGGACGCCATGTCGTTACCGCGCGTATTACACGTGACAGGGTTAGCGTGTACGCTCAGACGTAACAAAATAACCAAGCCAAAGGGGTCGTAAACACAGAGTTCTGTGGTCGTAAACAGTGGGCACTGCATTATGAGCGCACTTTAGTAACGACATGGCGCCTGTAGATCATGGGACCAGCTTTTGACCAATCACAGGCTTCAAAACACATAAGCCAAAAAGCGAGATGGCCACTCTCTTTATACGGCCCTGCATGGTTCACGCCAGAGTATCAGGTGCACGCATCACTTTGTACAAGTGCTCTGCGCACCTGCACTGACCGCTCACTGGTAGTGCGGACGCACGTGGATGCATGGCGGCAACGCATTACTCTCATGGACTCGTGTTAGCTACAATGTATGTAGTGTGGCGTGGTAGGGTACATTGAGAGAGGTTTACTCGAATGTAGTTTGTGACAGTCATTCGGATTCCGCCACACGGCATGGGAGAAATGAGATGTTTATCTGAATTTTAAATACCCTCATGACAAAATACGAACGATCACGCTTCCTACATAATTTAAATGTTGATAACTCTCGCTGTACATCAACATTTATCAAGTGGCATAACTATACACAGCCCAGTCGTAGTAAAAATCACATTCGTGCGCTTCTATACTCTTTGGTAAAAACACGGCGTCCGATCGGGCTAACATGCCAATGACCTTGATCAGGGCTCCACACTAACTTTCTGGTGGCCCGAAAAAAAAAATCAAGAAAAACTTAAGAAAAACTACATCGGTCCTACTACAAAGAAAAACAAATATCAAATATTACTGAAGTGCGTCATGTCGAAAATAAATGAATAGAACATTCAATCATCTTACTGTTATTCTGAGTTCTAAGATTTAGCAAATAGGCTTATAGATTATAATGAATGTTATTGCAATTTACTTTCGAACATAAAAGCAAAGAAACATCAGACATTTAGTTTATGGGTGCTGTTCGTTATTCCGATGGTTTGCTATTCCGAAGGTTCGTTAATCCAAAACACACAAAGTCTCCCTAGGATGATACCTAGAGGTTCGTTAATCCGAAAATGAAAACGGGTTCTTTAATCTGGACATTAATTGTGGCGTTATTCCGAAGGTTCGTTATTCTGAAGAATAGTTAATCAGAAAATGAAATTCGGAACAACGCCGGGAACCTTGGGAATAACGAATCTTCGTACCGAAGAGCCTTCAACGAACCTTCGGAATAACGAGCTGTAATCTATTTAATCATCGTACGGAGTTGAATATTATTGTTATTCATTTCCAAACGTCAAAGGGATCATTCGACATTTCTTTTAGCATCTTCCGGAGCTGAATGTTATTGCTATTTAATTTCGAACGGAAAAGCAAACATCAGGCATATATTTTATCATCGTACGGAGTTGAATACTATATTGTTATTCATTCCGTATACGTCAAAGCAATTAAACATGAAACGTTAATTTTACCATCGAATGCATCTAAATGTTACTGTTATTCATTTCGAAATTTAAAAGCAAACATCCGAAAGTTATCTTAGCTTCATACGGAGCAGAATATTACTGCTATTCACTTTCCAACGTAAAAGCAATCATCATGACATTATTTTTATTTTAACATCTTCCGGAGCCGAATGTTATTGCTATCTACTTTCGAAAGTAAAAGCAAGCATCCGACATTTTAATCATCGTACGGAGTTGAATATTATTGTTTTTCATCTCCGAACGTGAAAGTAATCATTCGACATTTACTTTAGCATCATCAGGAGCTGAATGTTATTGTTATTTACTTTCGAACGTAAAGGCAAATATTATATCCGGCATTTATTTAACATCGTACGGAGTTGAAAGTTATCATTATCCCTTACCAAAAGTCAAAGCAACCATTCGACATTATTTTATTTCAGCATCTTCCGGAGCCGAATGTTATCCTTATTCATTTCCGAACGCAAAGTCAAATACTAGTATTTGACATTGATTTCAGCACCGTACGGAGCTGAATCTTACCGTTATTCATTTTCAAAAGTATGAGCAAAGATCCGACATTCATTTTTGTATCATACGGAGTCGAATATTACCGTTATTCATTGCCAAAATTGAAAGCAAACATCTGACATTTATTTCAGCATCTTCCGGAGCTGAATGTTATTGTTATTGACTTTTGAACGTAAAAGCAAATATCCGGCATTTATTTTGTCATCGTACGGAGTTGAAAATTATTGTTATTTATTTCCGAAAGTCAAAGCAAATATTCGACATTATTTTATTTCAGCATCTTCCGGAGCCGAATGTTATCTTTATTCATTTCCGAACGCAAAATCAAATACTAGTATCTGACGTTAATTTCAGCACCGTACGGAGCTGAATCTTACCGTTATTCATTTCCAAAAGTACAATGTATGAGCAAAGATCCGACATTCATTATTGTATCATACGGAGTCGAATATTACCGTTATTCATTGCCAAAAATAAAGCAAACATCTGACATTAATTTTAGCATCTTACGGAGCCGATTGTTACCGCTGTTCATTTCCAAAAGTAAAGGCAAACATCCGACCTTTTTTCGTGGCCCGATCGGGCCATCAAAATCTTCATTTCTGAAATTTTGGACCACCGGGCCACCGTTAGTGTCGAGCCCTGCCTTTGATACATCGGAATATTCGGAAAGTCATTTTCAGTACCATTGATGTTCTAGACATTTTCGTTACGGCGACAGGAACGGATTACAAACTCCATCGAAGTGAAATTTGGAGTGGAAATCGATGCAGATTAAGGGAGAGTATACAGATGTTTTGAGTGAGGCAGGGTGTTTACTGTTTCTCCGATTTTACCGAGTTCACGCTTTACGTTGACATTGCGTTCACGGAGGTCTTATAAAACGTTTTTACGTAAAATACAAATGATTTTGTTGCACATTTTACCATGTAATTTGCGACGGAAAATAAGCGATCGATTAGATGCATGTTTTCAGAATATACCTAGAGTCTGATCATGCACTTTCGCTAAAGTTTATATCTTTTTTTTCCGTCCTCACTGTGTGCACTTCGCAGTCGAAGCGATTATCGTGTGCCCGGGCGGCAAAGCGCCATGAACTGAGGGAATTCAAACAATGTAGTAATCTAACGGTAAGCCATGGTAGTAATCTAATCCACGCGACTATAGAAATTTGCGGACGGCTTGCTGCGCTATAACAAAAGCTTTCGAGAGTCCGATCAAGACACCCTCGCCAGAACTGTGCTTTTGTTCCGATTGTTACATTTTCTAAAGAGGGCGAACAAAGATCTATTAACATGACAAAGGGGCTACCTCATTATCTACCTCATCGATTTCACAGCGATATCACAATAAAACCACGACTTTTTCACGACGAAAGCACAACCATAGGACGACTAAATCACGGTGTTAGGACGGCGTTTTCACTGTCAAAGCATCGCGAATAGTGTTGGTAGTGAACAGTTTACCGATGATAAACTGTCAAACAGACAGCACTTGGCACTACCTGCTGCTAACAATGACATTGTGTGCAATATCAAGCATAATGCAAAATGTTTATATTCAATGACAGGCTATGACCAAGGCTTTGTTAATGTTCCTCGGTGTCGACAGCTCTGTCATTGACAGATCCATTGGGTGTTACAAGCTTCCATATGCACATCATTTAGATCTAGATACCTTTAAATCATTTTTGACCGCAAAGAATTCAAGTAGGACCTCGATTATCTGGCCATGTCGGGATCGACAGGCATCCAGATAATTGATTTGGCCGGATAAGAGAGATATGCTCAAGTACAGCACTTTCTAGCATATCATGCTAGGGGGGTAGGCTACACATGTTATTACCGGCATTAATGGCATTGTCATGTTTCATACTATAATAAATACAGAAATAAAACAAAATATAAGTAAAATATCCCTTCATGTAGGATTATTGTTTGATTATTGTTTGTTTGTTTGTTTGATTGACCGACAATGAGATCGATATTGTGACTCATCGAATACTGTCACTGCATTGCACTCTAACCACTGCTGTGCACTCAGGGCCAGTGACAAGTGCGGCAACAGTCATCGACAACATCTCACGAAACGTTCCGCTGCAATGATTGGAACACGTCCCTACATGTATACATACGATTATTGGTTGAATGTGTGCTTGTTTCGAGTGAGATTTGGCACTGAAAATACATGAAAACATTAAAAAATAATGTCAACCAGTCGACGTCCAGATAAATGATGGCCATATAATCGAGGTCCTACTGTATTTAAAATGCAATAGTCACGTTGATGGCATACAAGCAATCTCTGGCAATTATCTTATAATAAAGGCCACTTGAAATCCCTGCTGGTCACATGACTACAGGAATCACAAAATGGAATGACAAAACTGGAAATGCCATTATAATTTTATTGTGCGTAAGACTACTGTGGTACTCTGTTTGCTATACCATACACACATTGCGTACATTTTGAGAGCATAATATTTGGCACATTGGGACATATGCAGTGCACAATGACAATTTTGTGGGGCACAGAACTCAGGTTTGAGAATCACAGCAACATTATGAAATATATGTATCATCCCAATTAAAGAAGGTAGCAATTCCCCCCTCGGAGATGTCACACACTGCATTTGTCTTTTTGGAGGCCATTTTTCAACATGTTTTTGTTTCCATAAATGTTAGTAGAGCTTGGAAATTAGTGAAAAAGAAAACCCCAGCCAAGCGTATGATGTACAGAATACTGTGTATGACATATATTTGGGCAGTATGATATGTTTGTGAATTTTGTGAGTAGCTGAATTTGTGATCAAGGACAATAGCGACACACTGAGAAAGAAGCATGACTCCTTTTCTGAGAAAATTGCGTGATTTCCCAAATTGGACATTAGATATACAGGGCATTTGTATTATGGATGACGATATTTTGCACTTTGTTAATTTTGCAAACATTAGTCGACTTGCAAAATGTACAAAGAGGAAAACATGGTGAAATATGTACTGCATGTAAATTATTTGTCTGTTTTGTTTCAATGACATGTGGCTGTTTCAATGACATGTGGCTGTTTCAACTTTTCTCCGAAACAATTAATTCCTCGGCAATTTTCCTCATGACATGTCAAGGGCATGATATCATTACCCACCTGCAAAACCAGGTAGATGACTACTTCTTGCAATAAATGAAACCTTGACTTTTTATATATGGAGTAATTGATCAACTGCTCACTATAAGTTAGGTTCATGCGACATTTGTTAGTTTTTAACATCAATGATAGCTTCCAGTATTTAACTATGATGCACCCATTCTTTAAGATTACACTTTTGAAGAGAGTCCCATTTGATGATTAAACAACAGAACCAGAAGAAACGTGTATATCTTAAAAGTACATACACTACGTGCTGGAAATTTAAACCCGATACTGTGCGATTGTACAGTATAGTG
The DNA here is from genome assembly GCF_040938485.1 of Diadema antillarum. Taxonomy (NCBI): domain Eukaryota; kingdom Metazoa; phylum Echinodermata; class Echinoidea; order Diadematoida; family Diadematidae; genus Diadema; species Diadema antillarum. Next base: position 11,336 of record NW_027271037.1, read on the forward strand.
TACAACAAGCACTGGAGCTTGACCCGGAAGCTAAAGGGTAGTGAGTGGTCATGCTGACTTTCGAGTTAGTCGATTATTGTAGCCATGTGATGCAAAACTTTGAGTGGGAAATCTCTGAGCTAATCTTCAAGATTAGGAACGTTGTGTGAACCCAACTTAAGATAGACAGTTACTTTAAGTACAGTTACTACAGACAGTAACTGTAAAACCATAAATTTTGGCGTGCATTAAAACTTTAGAGAATTTTGCAAGGAGCCAAGATTCACAAAAGCAAAATGCACTCGAAATTTCTCATTCTACTCAATATTTTGAATGCCACGAAAAGGCCTTCAGCTCCAATTTGCAAAAGTTTCATGCCGCAAAATATGTTTGTGGTTTCACAGTACTTCAGTTGGCAAGGGGGTGCTTCCCCAGGGGAGGGAAGGGGCTGATGAGGATGAGAAAAAAAAAATGTCATCAAATGAATGAAATAGCGTCTGATGCTGATATCTAATCTACTAATGACTAATAAGTAAAATTGTAAACAAGATACTAATGACTTGTGAGTGAAACAACTTTGAGATTTCACTACAGTTTGACTGCTCAATCTTTTTTTCTTAATATTGTGTCACTGCTTAAAAGACAATAGCTTCCTGTTACACAGGCATATTTTCCTTCAGCAGTGCAAAAAGCTTTAAGTTTACAATACACTCTCAAGTGTCATTACGACTATATATCTTTTTAAGCATTAGTAATGACAGGCCATTAGAGCTTTAATACACATGATGCTACAGTTCAAAAGCTGCTTTTAGAAGGCACCTTCCATACAACAACAACTTTTAATATGCCAATTATACATAGCTTGCGCAGCATTATCGAGACTCATTACATGCACAACACCTTGCTGACCTTCGCGCACTCTGCCACCACAGCCAAGTGTGCAGTGAATGCGCAAGCCCACACAGATTATACGTACATGTAAAAACAGTCACGATCAACATTGCAAATCATGCAGGCACAAATTCAATTTCTGCCCGACTCAGCACAGACAATGAAATGTCGCCTGAAAATCAATGCTAAACTGCTGGGATGTGCCACACGAGATAAGAAGACCATATACTTGCCATTCATGGTTGCATTTATATCAAATTACGCCAGTACACCCGAGAGGAAAATCAAGGGGGAAGATTCCCGCGCCATCCAAATACGCTCCCTTTTTTTCAGGGTTCCACACAACTCCATGGGGCTCCCCACAGATTGATGAAATAAAGTTTAGGATTCACGGCGATGGGAAGAGAGTGCAAAGACTTAATAGAGATCCCTCGTTTGTTCCCATTAAGACCCGCGTTTGTGTTCGCTCGCTTGTACATTCCCATTGTGGGGCATAAAAAGGCATTCAGCCGGCTGAAAAAAACTATACAAACTATTTTGAGTGTGACACCACATGACCCCGAAAACCCCTCTTTTGTAACGAAATCTTTTACAGCAGTCAAGGGATGGCTTCGTTAGAGGGAAGGACGGGTGGAAAAAAAAAGAAAAAGAGAAGAAGTGAGAGACGCACGAATTGAAGCCATGGATATATTCCAAAAGTCAGTCAGATGGGAACACGGAGCGCCTGAAGAAGTCTCGGAGAAGTTGGAACCCATAAAATCACAGTCGCTCATTTTACGCAAGGTTTATTTAGACTATGATTAGCACAGGTCTTGAGCAGGGGAACAGAGTGGAGTACAGATGTCGGTCAAGGATGCCTGTCATTTTTGGGGTACCAGTGAAGTTTGGTCTCTTCTCACATCCCTTGCTCTGTTTACGTTGAACTAGTTCTTTTTGCTACACATCATGGCATGGACGTAACCACACATTCCTTTTCATGAAAATCAGCGCAGCCATCTTATTTTCTTTTTTCTTTGTGTGGGGGAGTTGTTTGTAAAGATTTACACCCTAGTAGTCACACGCCATTTGAAGGCAAACACAAACTGGCATGTAAATCAGGCATTACAGTCTTAATAGCCCATACGGTGCATCCCTCTCTCGGTATCTCGCTGGGGCTGAGCCCTTTATGGTGGTGGAAATGCCCGCGGCAAAATTTACCCTGCGATTTAAAAAGGACACAGACTTTGATAATACACTACGCTTGTATACAAAGTCCAAATGAAGCGCTGGCAAATAGAGTGTGTTCAGAAGTGCACAAAGAGGATTATCAATGAGTAATGTACTGCAACGTGAATACGTCGCGAGGAGTGCTGGCAGACATGGTGAAGCCTTCAGTCTCATCTAACTTTAATAGTAGAAAAAAAAAGAAAATTATGCCAGGTTAAGCGCTCTCCGTGTCAATGTAGAACTCACAAGATAGTCGTTCATGCGCTAATGACTGTTCAAACTGTCATTGAGGGTTCCAGTGAGAGCAGAAACTGGTAGATACCTACAGTAACATATATCTCATTACTTTTGCTCTTGAGAAAAGCTTGCGTCTCTATTTAAACTAAAACATGCATTGATGCTGGCACGACAGCAAATTCAGCCTGAATGACTTGGATTGAGATACACAGAACGGAATGCTGGAGCTTTTGTGATTACTAGAAACTATATGATATGCTAATATAAACTGACTTTTGAAGTATTATGCAAGATGTCATTTGCAGAGAGCAGGATCCATTGCAGTCTCTGAGCTGACGAGGACTGAACTCTCCTAGGGCTCATCGAGTGGTCCCTGGCTGCTTAGGGTTAGGGTTCCATTGCTCCACTAAGATTTTGTCTGATCTAACTTTCAAGCTGTGCCTGCCGAAACACCTTGTAAGTGTTCACAGTGCTCTGTCCAAGCAGAATTGTAGAAATGATCCTCTCTCTCTTTTACTGGTTGTGTAATTTGGCTTAATATCTGACAGTTTTGCCCAGCATCACAGATTCCCATGGAAAGTGCCACCCCTTTTGACAGCTGCATCCATTACCTTTTTTTTCCCCCACACAATGCATATTGACAATTATTAGGTGATCCGAGTATCCTCTCGGATCACCTTCTGTTTTTGTACGGATTCTTTCTTCTTCTTCTTCTTTTTCTTCTTATTTCTCCCCAAAAGTTGTGCATCGATTAGCTCAAAAAGTCCTCTTCCTATCAATTTCAAACTTATACCATATATGTATCGTCTCCCAAAGACGGCAATCGAACTAAAATCAAAGTGATCAGTCGACCGTGACGTCACTATGACGTCATTATATGAAAACACATTCTCAATCATATCTCATTAATGGAATGGAATTTTTCAATGAAATTTACGTCACATATATTTCAAGTCAAGCGCATTCTACTCATATAATCAAAATTCATATTTTCTCTTAAAATGTGCGCGTACGCGCGCGTTGAAATATTTGTATGCTCAAATCGAGCTCAATTTTTTTTTTGCACACGTTTCAGACCATTTGGAGCATTTTTTGAAAAATTGAAAAAATTTTACGGACGCGTACGCGCGCGCGCATATACGCACGCACAGCTCATATGCAATAGAAATTTCCCGTTTTTTCACACTTATCGCCTGCCTGAAATGTCAGGGAATATGTCTACCAAGTTTCAAGTCAATCCGACTCAATATGACGTCATACGGGCCCGTCAAAGTTGAAATTCCGCGCGCGCGTCAATGGCGATATACAGTGCAACAATGCCAAAAAACTGCCAATTTTAAATCCGATTTTACTCGTCAGGATGGACGATGACCCCCCATTTTCTTTACATACTCTGAAAGCTGATGAGTTGTACATATTATTTCATGGGTTGGCGATGCTGGAAAAATGATTAAAAGATATCAAATTTCTTAATAAAATAAAAAGAGTAAATTTTCAAAATGACGTCATCAAATTACAAGTTCATTCGAGCGTATCTCACTTATCCTTTGCCAATTTTCACCCAGATTTCAGTATGTTGTAGCTTACTAAATGCTCTTTCATTAATATAATAACAACATTTTGATTAGATGACGGCATCACCTCATAATATTGGATTGAAAGTAATCTTGTCAAATTTGACCAGTTTATGTGTTATCTTAATGGGAGTGCAGTTTTTCTGGAAATGAAAATTGACATGACTCTCTTTTTCGAGCACTAGCATCTTTTTCGATGCAGCGTCATTTTGCTTAATACACAGGGCCTATGGAGAATGAAATAGGTCATTGCGTAGCGCATCCGACTCGTAATCTTAAGGTCCCTGGTTCGAGGCTCACCCCTGCCAATATTTTTTTTTAATTTTTTTAAACACTTTTTTTCTTCTTTTTCTTTAGTTAATCTTAATCTCCCTTTCCTTACTTTATCTTTTTCTGATTTTTTTATGCTTCTCCTTCAAATTATTATAAAATAACATAATTTTTTCTTTATTTTTCTTTCTTTCTACTACTTTCTGTGCAATAGATGAACAACAACAACTGCTATCAATCCCATATTTTGCACATGTTTAGTACATGTCACGTACATTATTTTATAAAATAACAACTACTTGATCGGACACCATCTTGGGTATGTAAATTAGGGTCAAAGGTCATAAATGTTTCATCCTGTATCTTGGTGAATACATGTCCCATCTTTCCCATATTTCGCATACGCAAAGACCATGTTACAAGAATCATTTCATAAAATAATCACTTTTTGCTTAGACGCCATCTTGGGTGTGCAAAGTGAGGTCAAAGGTCAAATATACTTCATTCTGTATTTCCGTTAGTGTATACGGAATTCGGTACCAAAGATGGCAGGTCTCACTCCCTTTTCTAAATGAGAATCCAAACATCACACGGCCAATGTCCCGTCAACACAGATGAAACCTGTATGGTCATGAATATTTGGATCAGGACTCAAATCATTGATTTTCAAAGAGATCGGATCACCTAATTTGTCAGTGTTGACAAATTCCGGTTCTAGTTTCACTTTTGTTACTTTACCAACCATTGTAATGTATCCTTACTGTAAGTTTTTTAATAATTGTTTTCTTTGTATACATTAACATGCATCATTGTTGTCCCTGAAGAAAGTGAGATTTATGTATATGTATTATTTCATTGTGAAAAAATGAAATAAATTTGAACTGAACTGAACTGAACCCTACTGAATGTGTCTCTCATTACCTTTAAATCTTTCAGAACGCATGATAAAGGGTAAACATTCTTTCATGTGACAGAAAATAAGCATGGATGCATATGATTTTGATACTTTACAAAACCAATACTACAAAAGTTTTGAGAAAGGAAAAAAAGATTTCTGAACTCATGCATTCATTCATGTTCTCTGTTACCCCATTTACAGTGCGGGCAAAAGGCCCACTTTTTGTAGATGCTAACACAAGCGGACCCAAATGCGCGGCCAAACCCACTCAGTTGTATTATAGAGATCACTGGGGGAAAAAAGTTTACATGTATGTAGAGCATCACTATAACAGGGAAAAAAAAAAACATGCAAAAAGAAACTTCACTCTCCAGGTGCCGCTCGACAACGCAGTGTAAATGCACTAAAATGCAGGGCTAAGTACCGCAACGAAGGCTAGCCTGAGTCTGGGCCGTTACTTGTAAGCGGGGTTTGTGTGCACAAACTGGGCCGACAAGATATCAACAGGTGAATGAAACTATGACCTATATATCACAGCATATGATTAAAGACATCTACTTCACCTGACTGGCATACCATTGGAGCTAAGCATGCAGGGAAGAGGGAGAAGAAAAGAGACAACATGGCTCTCACTCACTGGCTGCAGTAATCCCTCCAAAAAAGCACTACAGTTTTTAATGCTGAGGATCCACACCTCAGCACGATGCTCCCACAGCAAAGCTGAAACAGATAGAATTACTGACTGCTTTCGGGGTTAAAGGAGTCTGCACACATCGAGTAGCATGAAAAGTACTAGCATATGAAAGATATATTAGTAGATTACTCATCTCTTACAATTCTGGGCCCTGTTGCATAAAAAGATGCAATCAAACATAAGTCAGAAAATCAAACATAAGTGGGGTATCAGCCAATCAGAATTGAGTATTCACAGACTTATGTTTGATTCTCTGACTTAGGTTTGATTATGAGTTTTATGCAACAGGGTCCTGGTCACAAAGAGACAAAGAGGAAGAAAAGAAATATTCATATATCTATAGGACTGAAGAAGATATCATCAACTTTTCTCTGAGACCATATGACATAATTGTCTCGTGCTTGTAAAAATTTTTATATATCCTCATTTCAGGATGCTAAAAACAAAAGTGCTCTTACAGATATTGCACAAGTGGGACTACATTCCAAAAGTTCAAAGACGCAAAGGTTGCTTTGGACATCTCTTCTTGGTGAAATTGTGACAATATCAACTCTCCCCTCTTCTTTCTTCAGGGATTCTATCTTGCAGCAACATCTATCTGAAACTACATCAAACCCTTCAGCAACAGATTACGATGATTATCAATAGTCATATGTATCACAAGCAGTTGACTTCTTTACTGCTGGATCTTAGCACATAACCATTGCTTGTCTGTGCCCAACAAAGGGAGAGATAACTCAACTCTCCAAGCTTTCTGCACACACATGGAGAAATGGAAATCCATCCAATCAACTACTGTTCCCCTGAAATGCTTCAGCTCAGGCTTATAAGAATGATCAGTACTGATTTAAAAACAAAATAATCTTTAAGGGTGATGATGCACACTAAAACTGATTCAAGTAATAGACATTCTTTACAAAAGACAAAGGACTACAAATACACGAATGGAAATGCATTCATTCCAAATGATAAAGGGAAAAGGTATATTAAAATGTGGACAGAAACAGTAATAATCCAAGTGACATGTTGGAAGAAAGAAATCAAAACATGAAGAGAAAGAGGCATGCTGGAAGCAATGAGGGAGAAAAGGCCTCGTGATATCTGTACATATGTCAACACAATGAGATGAAGAAAATCCACCAATGTTTCAACACTGCCTATCACATGTATCATTTCATGGTACTATTCTCATTCTGTCCCAAAGCAACAATACCTACTTAAACATGACACTAGAATTTGGCTATAGCACCGTCCAGCAATGGCGATCCCAACCAACTTGTTGTGACATATATGATAAAGGCATTGGAGATGTGGGGACAAGTTGCCTAACACTTAGCAATTTATTCCAAGCTTTTAGCCACATACCAGAGTAAACATATTTCTTCTTTTCTTTTTTTTTCCCAAATGCTTACAATAAACCTTTAAATGTAATCATCTCATCTGTCATGCACAGTATTACCAGAGAGCTTACAGATTTGGCTAGGCACCCTAATACCACGCACAAACACCTTTGTCACAAAGCTGAACCCGCTGGGCCTAGCAGGATCACATATTCCCTTTGAAGTATATGTTTGACTAGGAGAGGAGGGGCATGGGGGATGATGGAAATGTGTGAGCGGATAACGCTGAAATCCTCTTTTTCAACAGTTGTCTATCCAGTTCTCTTCCCAGTAAAGCTATTTTTGTGTCAGTATTCCTTTGCAGAGCCGAGATTCCCAACCTCCGCTTGCCCATCTCTGGGATGCATGCACTTTTTGAAGCGCAGCCGGGTCGCACCGAAGTCAAGTGATAACGTTGCATCAGAGGGTAATTCGCACAGGGACATTTCAATGATTCCTTGGCATAAAGCTGCTGGTCAGACTTGGATTAGATGCTTGTAAAGAACATGCTCTCTGTCACAAGTCTAGGTTGAAAAAAAAGTGCATGTCACATGGTTCAAGAGCAGACATCGGCGACTAATACACCTGGCAAGCTGTATATGTTTCTGCGTGTGTTACTATTTATGGAAAGACACTGTAATTTACAGCCCTCTGGTACGACTTGTAAAAAAATGCACAAGGCTAAGGCCAGGGACACAGCAAGATAATGCCCACGAGCAGTATAATGGGCAGCAAATATTTTTGTGAAATAATTGCTATGATCATCGCAGCTATGGCCTCAATGAATTGTATGAATCTATACCATGCAGTCTGATGGCAGAGGTAGCATATTTTTTATTTGTCTACCTGTCTGCACACAATATTTTTTTTTTTACCAAGATCATGTTGTATGAAAAAGATGCAATCAGACATAAGCCAGAAAAATCAATCATAAGTCACGTATCAGCCAATCAAAATGAAGTATTCAGAGATTTATGTTTGATTTTCTGACTTACATTTGATCTCAACTTTTAGGTAACCAGGCCCAGGATAGCTTTAAAACAACTGAAAGCAACTTGCTATCTAATAATGTGCACGGTCTTTAATGATGAACTAATTAGATCTTGGGTTATAAACTTCAAGGTAAAAAAAAGAAAAAATCACAAAATTGAGGGACATTTTGAATATGGACACACCATGCACCTAGTCAACTGCTGATGTGGAGAGAAAGCTAGTGAATGTCCATGCTCAGAGGTCATAATTTTTCTGATAACTTGTGAAATGTTTCTCATTAGTTTCGACAGACAATGATCCATAACTTCGAAGATAGGCTAACTTTGAGCATGGGTTGCCAAGCGTCGCATGGTCTCGTTTGTACAAAATGAGAATTTTGTCAACAGACTGAGGATTTCGATGACAAAATTTCATCACGAAATGACATATTATGTCACCAAAATAACAATTTCTTCACAAATTGTCATTTCATTGACGAAATTGTTGTTATCAATTGTCAACAAAATAACATTTCCGTGATGAAATTGCAATTTCTCGATGAACGAGACCACGTGACATTTGGCGTCCCATACTTACCTACAAGCTTATCCTTGTAGGTAAGGATCTCCATCTGGGTGTAACTGTAGACTGTAATGTAAGAAAGTCATTATCCATGTGACACGCATGCTTACCAGCCTGATTACAGGATAGAACTAGTACAGGTCAGGCTTCAGGCGTCACGGTTACTGCCTGAAATTCACAATCAATATGACACCCTGAGACATATTAGAATTCAAATCCATCAAGCTTCATTGGTACATGCACTTAGTTCTGAAGGACATCTGACGGATCATGTTTTGTTAATTAGCATTGTGATGGCTGGCATTTATAAACACACCAAGATACACATAACACACACACACATACAGCCTGGTGTGTTCAACATGTACAATGTATAAGATAACCCTGAAATGTGTCGCTCATAAAAGTACACTTTTGCGTTTGTGTGTGTGGGTTTTTTTTTTCTTTTTTTTTTCCTCAATGTTGTAAGATTTTTCAGTCAAAAGCCTGCAGAAGCATATTGTGCTAAACACGTTTTCAAGCAATTACTCTGTTGGAAGAAATTGGGAAAACACATCAAACATACTTTGTGACAGATGCAGTCTGATCCTGATCCTGAAACTCTAAAATGACAAGTATTATCTGTTACTAGCCAGGTACATAGGACAGGTATGAGTGATTGGTATGTACATGTGTAATATAGCTGCCCTTTGTGTTTGTTTCATTAATCAAAGAGGGAAAAAATTCAAAAATTCAAAATAATACCTTTGCAGAAGAGTATATTCAATTAAAAAATGCAAGTCCATGTTCAGCTTTAAACAACAAACAAATAAGATGCTGACTCTTGAAGAGAAACCCAACTGTGTGTTCTTGTATTCAAGGAAAACAGAAAACCATACTGACATGTTTGTAAAACTTTCCTTACATTATGACAGAAAACACAAACGTAGAGTTTGAAAGTTTCACAAGTTGATATGATAGGGGTAATATCTATCACTATGCATTTGTGCAATGTAGGTGAGACAATGATATTACACTTAACATTTAACTCTTCCAATGGTTTTAAAAATGAAATACTAACAAAAATATTTTCTTTTTGTGTGTGAAGAAGTTAGCAGCTACACATTAACTCTTGAAAAAAGTGTCACTGCCAAGTCACTACAGCCATAATATGATTTGACGACAAGAATATATAATTCTTACCTCTAGCTTCATCTCTTAAAAGAAGGAAATTAAGGACTGTGTGCTATGTGAACAGTGCAACCGAAAACTTGTGAACTAGTGATATCATCGTTTCATCTAATTTGCAAATGTTTTGTTCTGATTTTGCTTCAGAAAGACACATAAAACTGTAAATATCTCTAACTTCATATTTCTCACAGTTAATAAAACTTTTTCTGTTTGATTTCATTCTCTCAAGAAGTCGACTTAAAACATGGAGTGAAGCTCTTGAGGATCAAACTATCAAACTAGTTAACATGAAAAGTCTTCTGAGAACAAGCAGCCAGCTCTCTCCTTTGTTATTGCACTCACAAAAATAATTCTTGTTGAAACAAGAATAGCATATTAATTCTATCACATAACTTTGAATGCTGTTTTGTAACTTTGAAACAAATAATTGCTCGTTTGAGAGTTTAGAAAGTCTCGTCAGTAAATTCAACAGATAAAAGTTCCCCACTGATATATCTCATTTGCTGGTAGTATGAAGTCACAAATAAGTTTTTCCTTTTACAGGTAAATATACACACACACCTTATCACTGAGCTCTCACACCTTGGGATCAATAAATAAATGCATGTGTATTTTAGAAACAAATATATGAATTGTCTGTAATTCCAGAAGGCAGTGTTGAGCCTGGCTACAGACAGAGAGGGCACAGGATTGCATTCGGGCAGACAAAGGCACTAGCTGGGGTGCTATTCTCAGCCCCCCTCCCCCACATCCAGCCTAGGAGCGTGGAGTGTTTATCTAAGGTGGATGTCAAGTCAGCAGGCCGCTCCAGAGTCCTCTTCAGTGACATCTAGCAAAACTGACCCCCTCCTCCTCCTCCTCCCCCTACTCTGCCTTCTCCTCCTCCCACACCCATTCACAAACTGTCTCTCTGCTCACTTACGGCTATATCACGTTTCTATGAATGGAGATGTATACAGACTCTAGCTATCTATTTCGCCTTGCCATTCACTTTCACCCATATATCCTTTTTCTTCAGAAATTTGTGAGACAGTTATATTTCCAACTCTTCTCGCATTCAACCAGCACAAACATGGATACTGATATGACTGAGTAATATGTATATTCTTAAATTTTAATTGATACTCTTGGATATGCTCACAATAGCAAAGAGATGATGCAGAAACAATTTGAGAAGTGTCACATTATTCCAATAATCAATTGTATCAGCAGCATATAAAACATAAGAACAAGACAGAAACATACAAACTTCTGTTCTCTCATTTTTCTCTCTCTCTTACTACACACATTATACAACAAAAACCTGGCATTTCTAAAAAAATGAATTGCATTTTCTTTTCCTCTTTCCTGCATGTAAACATCTCAGGTGTCCATCAAAGTTACACCAAAGTTTGAACACGATCTATGACTTCATACATGAACTGAGAAGTTTAGAGTTCTCCATGTCTAAAGATTCAAATATTTGGTGTCTTTGTGATTCTTCGTCTTGATGCAATTTGAGAGATTGATTCATGATGTCGCTTTACTTCAAGAATAATGCATCTATTTGATAAAAAAAGAGAAACATGTACATATCACTTCAGCTTTGGAACAAGAAATCTCTGTGAATCGCAGGAACATATAAACACCTGAAGATTTTTGGACAAGCTCAATGACATTCTCCTTTATGAGCAACAAGTCTTCCTGAGATACAGCTGCTTATAATGGAAGATAAAGGGGAAAAAAATCATCAACGTTTGTCAGTGCTGACAAGTGTCAGCGCTGACAATTTCAGCAAAATCCTTGGTTTTGATTGGATGAGATGCTCTGGTCACTGACTGTTACTATGGTGATTGTCAGCGATGACAACTTTTTGCGCTGACAAACATTGATGAAACACCCCCCTGATCATCATCCACCAAAAAGTTGTTCACTCTCTAACTGCAAGAAATTCTTGTTTGTGGCCATGTCTCCAAAATGACTTGCTAATTACGTTCAGACTTACGGACCGTTTGAACACTGAAATGAGTGTCCCCGCTGGTCACAAATTACAAACGATATTCAGTACGAACAGCTGTGCCATGAACACCATTGCATGTCAATCAAACATGAAGCCCACAGTACAGGCATTCCCCATAAACATAGGACCCATTCACATACATGGGTTTAAAATCGATTTTCGCAATGCAATGCAAAAACTCTAAATTCATCTGTGTGGACACACACACAAAATAAAATTAAACTCTTGTGATAAGCATCACGGTGCAAAAGTTGGTCCAGCTTGATTTTCTTATTTTGAAACTCTTGAGATAATTTGCCCAGCACAGTGTGCACAAACAGCATGCTAAGAAATCCTTCATTTTTTTTTTCAATCCCATAATGCAACTTGCCACACTAGGTCAGCACCACAGACGTGGTCCGCACCACAGACGTGGTCCGCACACTCCCGTATCTGGCATCGTGCTCTGGTCACTGCTTTCAAGTATGCAAGGCCTGGAGACTAAAAGAGCTTCATTTGCAGCATAGTGATTTTATTTTTGTTTTTGTTCTTGTTTGTTTGTTTGTTTGTTTTTGTTTTTGCTTTTGCTTTTGTTTTTGTTTTTGTTTAAGCTGTGTGATCGGTGGCAAGTAAAATGGATTTTTGCAATGCCATGCAAAAACTTTATATCCTGCATGTGAATGTGGCTGCAGAGCTGACGAGCATTTGGTTGTTAATGAGAGGCGAATGAAGGTCAAGCTATAAGCTCTGCCCCCCTGAAATAGTTGAGAGGTCACGCCATTCAAACTTTGCCTGTACACCCAGAGTCAAGCAAAACCTGACTGACAAACTATTTCTGACCATGATGGAAGGAAAGCGTTTGAGACAGCCAAGATGGAAATTTGCATTCTGACAAAACATGAATAACTTGATTACCATGAAACATTATTTAAATGTGTAGTGTGTCAAGGGAGCCAGCAAGCACAGCTCAAAAGCTATATGGTCATCATTTTCTCCTAGATATAACTTCTTCTTCTTTGTTTTTGTTTTTCCCGTTAGAAGAGCCTGACAATCGGCCATTTCAGAGACAGGAATATCAAAAGTGAGATGGTGAACAGATCGGTAAGAAATGATGAACACCTTTTCAGATGAGCAGACCCTGCCCTGTTATCAATCTTGGACCACTGAAACATTTCAACTTCTTGTTTTCCCAAATGCTAATGTTGAACCTCCCTACAAAGGACATACATTGTACAATACTCTGCTTAATTGGGTAACGTCGTGCAGAGCATTTCATACCCGATAAAGCAGAGTACCCGTTGAGCAGGTTATATAAGATGTAATCTATATTACATAAAATATAAGCTTTCTTGGCCATCATGCCGCATGAATATAATATCTATATCTGGTTCGCTTTTTGACAGCATGAAGGTGACATGAAAAATTTACTGGTAATAACATTTATTGCAAGGACATGATGCTAGTATCCAAGGGGAAAAAAAAATAAAAGAGCAAGATTGACAGGCAAAAAAGGGCATAAACAGTGAGGTGACTAGTGATTGCCAGTCATGCTGCTATTCTGGGGATGATGAATGGTCATTGATGTCGGTCGTCCTGCAAAGCAGCGATAATTGGGTGGAGAGGTTAGGGGCGCAGACGATGCGTTTCACGGGGACGGTTGCGAGACCACTTCTTCACCCTATACATACCGGGGCAGCTCAAACGGGTGAAGTGTGTGCAAACAAACGCAGGTAGTTTATGCTGGCTACGTAGACGATGCATGATGGATGGCAGAGGATTAGGATGAGGGGGGGGGGGGGGGATAGATGAGTTGGTGATTTATGAGGGAGCGTGAGGAGGAAGAGAAGCTGAAGTAGGAGGCATGTATGTCAGAGGAGAAAAGGCGTCTTGACGTGTAGTGGGAATGCGGCGGGTTATGGGAGGGTGTCGTGAAAGCATTATAAACAAGCAATGAAATGCGTTAAGTGTGGAGCAAAAACGGAGAATGATTTAGCCTGATGGGCACAAATAGGATAATTAGAATTGAGACAGAGGGTGGCTGAGGAATAGGAACTAGGACTGAGAGGGAAGTGTTTGAGATGTGCAAGTGATGGGGGGGGGGGGGGGTGATCAAGATAATAATTTACAACTACGTGATGTGATGGTATCTACCCATTTGGGAGTCCTTCAACATTGATGTAAGATCATACGTTGAGCCAAGAGGTCTAAGAAAGGGACAAGAGGGAATGACTGTGGCCATATCAAGGAGTCATACATTAGAAGCCATTACAGTGTTCAAAAAAAATCTGTCACTCACATACAAACATACTTGAAACAAGTCTGTCAAATCCATGTATATAGTCTGGTTATCTACAATCACAAAAAGATATCAGGATAAGGACATTGATGCTGTATTTGAATTTCAGTCACATTGAGGAAGCCAAACACACATATAAATATGCTTTCTGTGTATATATTTCTTTAATGCTAAATTTAAAGCATTATGTATTCCTAGGAAAAAAGGGGGCTATGAAATAAGAACCAACCGACTGTGTTAGCGTGGTAACAAGGAGTTTTATCTGTATTACAACAAGACTGTGTTAGTTTTGATCACTGTAGCGACAATTGCCATTTTCTCTCTCTGTTGGCCCTTCTTTTCAACTGCTCTCCAAAAATTGGGCAATCACTGGTCAGCACCCTGCAGAGTCTCCACAATCATTCCATGCAGGCTTAGCCATGTGAACATAAAACCTCCGATTCACCACGGCCACTCAGCCGTGCTTTTCATGTATTTCTTCCTTTAAAAGCATGGTCGGAGAAAAAAAATAGCAACAAAAACATTGCCCCGTTGAATCAGATGAACTAAAACAACATCCGTCGAGTGGCCATGTTTCTCCGCAGAGCGCCGAAGTACATATTTTAATTTTATGTGGACCTTTTCTCTCCTGAGTAGAGACTCGCTAGCGGAAGGCAATGTCAACAGATACGAAGGGTGGGAAAGAGGAGCAACTGTTGAGATGGAATCAGGAGGAGGAATCTTGTCTTCGTTCGGAGACGAGATTCTCCGGATCATGTAGGCGATTCAATTTGGAAATCCCTCGTTGAGCCGCGTTCACACTGAGAGCACTGCACGCCACAAGATGATTGTGGGTGCTCCTTGTTTCGGCGTGAGGTCACTATCTCTTACTGGTGACTATATACGCGGCAACCTGTGCCACGGTTCTTGATTTGTCCCCAACACAGTAAACCATATCTACGAAGAGGGCATTTTGTACCGGCATTACAGGGAAAGGTTTTCCTACTCAAATTTGATTAGCAATTCATATGATGAATAACATTTCAAATGGTATATCCAGTACACTTCTATGGAAGAAAACTATTACAAAAATAGCTGGTGTAGCAGTGGTTTAAAAAAAAAAATGCATAGCAAATTACAATGTGATTCCAGGAAAATTGTACCTAAATTACATAGAAATCCAGGAAAATGATTCCTTGGATTACAATGGTAATTTTTTCCACAATTTTTGGCAGAGGTTTCCAATTTACCATCGTGTATCAGAGGCAACTGAACATGGTCAAAACTTCAGTTTGAGTGATTACTGTGTCAACATTTGCAGCAACTCACACTGGTGTGTGCTTTCCACTGTCTGTCGGACAAACCTTATCATTTTTTCCCTTTCCTTCTTTTATACTGTCATGTTGCTGGCATAATCCAGAAATATTCTTGATTCCCACATGGCAATGCATGTTCTTCCATGTGTCACTGTGACTATGTGTGTGTTTGCGTATGTGTGCGATAAGACTGTTTGGCTGTTCTGCTCACTATTTCAAATTAATTCATCATAGCTTCTCCAAGCTGTAGAAATCAAATGCAAATGTCATCATGGCACGGTTGACATCAATGTATGTACAGCTCAACAAAGCAGTGTTCTCTGTGGCCCTTGTGCTACATGTTTTCTTGATACCACATCCCACACACACCATGAAAGTATTTGGATGAATGAGGATGGTTTAGAGAATGAATAGGAAAGACAATGAAATATAAATGTAGTGTTTGAAGCTGAAATATACATAGTGTTTGACGATTACAACAGTGGTTCACCCACAAAAGTTTATCTTTATCTGATTGTAGCTTTACCTTTGTTAAAAGGAACATAACATTTGTATTCATATGAGTGTTTTGATACCTGAGACAAACACAATCTGTATCAAATGAGATAACAGAAGTCTGTTTTTCCGGATGTTGTAATCTTTGTTCACTTTACAGTATACGCAAGTGAGCATGTGATGAAATAAAACACAGAGATACCTTGCTGTGATGAGGGTAATTATAAAAAGCATAATATTCTTTTCAAG